>NC_056726.1:383142546-383185046 GCF_019279795.1 Protopterus annectens
TTACAAAATATTACAAATATAATGGTTACTGTGTTAACTGTGACTTATATAATTCAGTCTAAGACCTAGAACCTTAAGAACACTACAACTATAAAAATAGTTTGTGCTGGAGTTTGCCATTTATAGCTCTTTAATAATCCTTATGGTTCCAGAGATATGAACATTTGTTTGAAATGTAAGGACATAATTTGATTCTGTGAAAAGGCTTAGGATCCACCAATTGGAAGTTACAGTGCAAACTTCCTGAGCTTCACTGGAGTGAAAGAGTTAATATTCATCCAGTTGAACAACCTGAGCATGTAATCACTCACTGTAGGTTTAGCAACAGGACACCAAGTGAAGCAATAGTTGTTACTGTGTCATCACACAGGTGGATAGTTCCCATATAACACCAGAGACTGTGAACAGGACTTCAAGTTTAGTACCTTACTTAAAGGATGGTGGCACAGGAGTCCAACTATGTAACACTGGAACTGGAAATGCAACTATGCTGTCAGTATTCATAGAATCAAACTGAGTGTGTTGTTTTACTATCTCACAGTTTTGGCCTCCCAGACCATTGTTCAATGACTCATTACTAAATTAGATACACATCCACAAATTCCAAACCAGCTGGATGACATTATTTTAAGCTGCTTAGCAGATGTGAAAGAAGCACGACAGAGGCAAATTGCTGTTAAAAATGTTTGCTAGTTGGCATTTGCACATGTTGGGTGTAGAGTGATAATTACAAATTACATGCCTCTCTTTTACTTCTTACTCATTAATGTATCATCCTTTGACATGTCTAAGCATATAAATAAGCACTACAAAATAAAGTGCTACAAAGGCAAGTCATTTGGCAATATAGCACTCAGCTGTCCCTGATTTTGCAGAATATTCCTGATTTTGCCTCATATTTTTGCCCTAACCCACATAAATGTTTGTATTTTTTAGCAAATCACTGAGGATTATAGTATAAAAGGATAACAGATGAGAATTGTTTTACTCACCTTGTGTCATCTAATCTTTTTTCATCTTTGCAGTATAAGTTGAGATTCTACTTAACCACCATATTATTTCTTGCACCACCACCATCCTCACCATCACTACCACAGCCATCTAGCCACCACCATCACAACCACCTACCCACCACCATCACAACTACCTAGCCACCACCACCAAAACCACCGCCACTACCACCACCACCACCATCACAACTAGCACTGCCACACATATCACAAAATAAGGGCCTTGTGTCTGTTCTATTCATTTTTGAATTATTTTACAGTCCATTTTCTACTACACCTTTCCAATCATCCACTTATCTTTTCTGAGAAAGTGCATTATATCTCTCTTGAGCCATGTCATAAATCTCAATCACACTCTACTGCATCATTCCAACAACCTCACTTCCCATCCTACTCATCCATTTCTCTTGAACTCTTTGACACTAACCCTAAATATCTATTCACATCTCAACAACTCCCCTCCCATCCCCCCTGTACACCATTCTTAAGTTTCATTCCAAAAATCTCCTATCTCAATCTTCCCTAAATTCTCTTACCCTACTCACTGTCTCACCCTTCTTCTACAACATATCTCTCTGTCACTTGCCGGCGACATCCACCCCATCCCTGGACCCTTTACAAACATAAATCTCAGCAATCCCTCATCTCAACCCATAAAATCTAAGTCTAGTCACCTGACCACTCTAAATGCACAGAGCCTGAAAAACAAAATCCCCAACCTCCATGCCTGGGTCTCACACAACCACTCAGACATAACTGCTATATCTGAAACATTGCTCACTCCCTCTATAAAAGATTGTGAAATTCTACCACCAGGTTTCCAAATCATTTATAATGACAAAACCCACAAAAAAGGAGGTGGAGTTGCCTTAATCTTCCCCTCCTACCTCACCATCACTCCATACTCCAAAATAATACCTACATTTGCCAATGCTAAAATTATAATCGGCTTATTAAAAATTAACAACCATAAGTTCATATGTATTGCAGCCCTGTATATTCCTCCTGGCGATAACATTAAAACACTTGAAAGCATCCTGTCCTGGTTCTCCTCTAACATAAAAAAGGAAACCTATATACTCGGTGACACCAACATCAACTGGTCCACTATGAACTCCAACTCCCCTTCCCACACAATCAACCTGTATAACTTCACCCAACTAATTCACTCCCCTACTAGACCAAATGAAAATGGTTTGTCAGGATCCTTCATCGATTGGATCTTAACTTCTCACCCAAACCTTATATCCAACGCTGAAACACTGCCTGATCCTTTTAGCGACCACCTGCCAGCCTTCGCTGACCGTCTCCCTTCTTCACTTCAAAAACAACATCACTACATCCAAACTTGCAACCTCTCCTCTTTCAACCCACAAACCTTCTCTGATTGACTACAACATACTAACTGGTCTCCATTAAAAACCCTTCATCTAGATGATGCCATATCCTATTTCAACCACGCATTCCTAACCCTCCTCAACCAGCAAGCCCTTCCCCGGACCAAACGCATCAAATCCAACCCTTGCCCTTGGTTATCAAAAGAAACCAAACTAGCATGAAACAAAGAGACAAAAAAATGGAAACAATATCAAAAACATAAAAACGCCAACAGCCTCCTAGACTTCAAACAATTACAAAAGTCCGCAAAAAAAGTTAATAACAAGAGACCGTAAAGCCTACTACTCTAATCTGCAATCCCTTCACTCAGCAAATCCAAAAAAAATTATGGGACTCCATTTCATTCATGCTACACCCTGGCAACAAAGAAAACCCTTGCCCAAACCCCATCCTCTCCAGTCTTGAAACTGCCAACCACTTCAATTCATTTTTCATAGATTGCATAGTCAAACTATCTTCCTCCTCCTCACCCACATCCTCCATCCCCACCTCCACCTGCCCTCACCTCCAACCTACCCTCCCTCCTTCTCCCACACCATTCTCCCTTACTCCCATTCCCACAAGCACTATAAAGAAGCTTCTCCTTAAACTCAATCAATTTTGAAATGCACTGAACAACCACCTACCCACCTTCCTCAAACAATCAGCATACAGCATAGCCTATCCCATCTCTAGTCTTATAAATCAATCCATACAGGAATCATACATCCTATCTATCTGGCGGCATGCTTACATTATCCCCCTACACAAAGGCAGCAAAAATACAAATACCACCAACTTCAGGCCTATTGCCATACTTTCCCCTCTTTCTAAAATACTAGAAAAATCTATCCAAGCACAACTCATGACACACCTAACCCAAAACAACCTCCTCTCCCCCACCCAACATGGCTTCCTCCCTGGCCATAGCACTATGACTGCCCTACTTTCTCTTCCTGAAACTATAAACCGTGAACGTGACCAAGGCAAATTCATCTTCACACTGTTCCTTGACCTGTCAAAGGCCTTTGATACTATCTCCCATACCCTCCTTATATCACAGCTCTCCACACTACAACTCTTTCAAACACCATAGCTTGGTTTTCCAGCTATTTATCCAACCACCAGCAAGCAGTCCAGTGGAAAACCTCAACCTCCCCCTTCCTTCCTACACCTACAGGTGTCCCTCAAGGTTCAGTCCTTGGCCCTCTACCCTTTAACCTATTTATAAACAACTTTCACCACTTTATCCCAGAATCATTTGTCATTCAATATGCAGATGACTCAACTATCATCTGCTCAGCCCTCTCCCCCTCTGAGCTTCAAACTAAAACCCAACTAGCCTTCTCCAAAACAGAAACCTGGATGCAGTCTAACCACTTAGCTCTGAATGCAAACAAAACCAAGCTTATGATTTTTTTTCTCCCTCCAAAAACTCCACCTTTGACAAATCCTCTTTCTCCATTCAGAGCCAAAACATCACCCCCTTGAAATTGTTCCCAGCACCAAGCTTCTTGGTGTTCTCATTGATGAAAACCTCAAATTTGATACACACATCCATAACACAATCAAGAAAACCCACCAGAAGATTGGTCTCCTCTACAGACATAACCACTTCCTCACCCCCACTACCTGCCAAATTCTCGCATCCACATTCCTTCTCCCCTCCCTTATTTATGGTGCTCCTCTGCTCACTAGTCTCCCTCTTGGCCTAACATCCAAACTTGAATCCTGCTACCACAAGATGACCAAATTTGCAACAAAATCAAGAACCTTATCACACCACAGCCAATCCCTTTGCACCCTAAACTGGCTTGAACTACCAAACTACCTCAGTTACCTACAGCTGACCACTGCACACATACTCATCTCTAAACCCTCCAACTGCCCATCGCTCTCTTCCTCCCTAAAACCCTACATACCTAACCGCTCACTCAGATCAACAAACCAAAACCTACTATAGATCTACAAACCAGCATGGCCTGCTGAACAGCTACTACTATCCCACTCCTTAGCCAAAAAGTGGAACTCTCTCCCACCCCCCTTCGCATCATATCTAACCATACTCAATTCAAATCTCAGCTACTCTCTCATCTATCATCCAAATGGGAATGCCCCTGTCACGCTTCTACTTAATCCCCTCCCCCTATCTAACTTGCACTAATAACTTAAGCATCATCCATTAACACTGCTTCATGTCTACCAAAATCCCCCCTTCCCCACCTTATACTTTTTTTTCTCTATTTCCTACTATACTTCTCTTCTCTCTTCAAACTCTCTGTCACCTCTCCATATATTCTCTCTCATAACCTACAAATGCCTAGTCACTCTATATTTCTCTCTGTATTTATCTTGTCCTTCGTAATAATATATGTCTTCAAACTGCAAATACTATACCTTTACTCAAAATGTTTATACCCATAAGACTCTATGACTGCAAATATTATGCATCTAATCTAAATTTTACTTTTCTGTATTGAACTTTATCTTTGTTAACTTTTTAATTCTCTGCATTGATTTATTTCATTGTGAACATTCAAAATGTAACATACATTGTTTAGTTGAATCTTAGTATGTATAGAAGTATATCTTTGTAAACACTTGATATGTAACTTCGTTATTGTGGAGCGTTTCGGGCCTCCACTGAAAAGGGGCTGTTTATGGCCCAGTAGACTTCCCCAGTCATCAAACTTAAATAAATAAAATAAATGAATAAATAAATAAATGGAGCCATCCTTTTTTGGCTTCAGATTATTACATTTTGTTCTCATTCATCTCTTTTACATGAGAAACACACACAGCCTTTTAACCACCTTCAGATTGTTTATTTTCTAACAATGATAAGGTCTTCAGAACAGCTTCTGATACTCCAGATGGAATCTTACCAGCAGTTTGCAAAGAGGATAATAACTTTTTGCTTTCTATTGGTGATTTATCCTTCTCTATATCAGAAATGCCACTAGTTTTCCTTGCTTCTCACTTGTATTTTTTTCTGCAGTTCATGCCAGCTCTGCTGCCTTTGAGATGAGTCACCCACAATTTAAGCAGGGTCAGCCATTACTGATATGAGTGAATGCACTGCCCATAGTTCTGTGTAAACATTAGTCCATTATGTCATAGCTTTGTCCATTCTCCAGATGTGTGATTATTGGGGCATACCTTGTCATGCCCCTTTGTTGAATGTGTCCCAACTCTTCAGAAGGAAAAACATTTCACAGCTAATATTTTATTTTACATTTGTTAACTGGGAAAGTCTGACTTGGAATGAGCCAATTTTCAGTGGAGGCCTGGGGAGAAACACTCCAGACACATGTCTTTGTAATGTGGGAGGAAACCAGAGCACCCAGAGGAAACCCACACAAATGACATGCAGACTCCACACAGAAGGCACCCCAGCCAAGAATCAAACTGGAGAACCTCTTGCTGTGAGGGGACAATGCTACTGCTGAGCCACTGCACGATCTGTGCTAATATAGGCACTGGTGTCCTACAGAGGTGGATGCAGAAGAGGAATATGTCAATGCATCTGGCTAATAGGTTTTGCAATATGTTCATATGTGTGTTCATGAGTGTGTGTGTGTGTGTGTGTGTGTGTGTGTGTGTGTGTGTGTGTGTGTGTGTGTGTGTGTGTGTGTGCGTGTGTGTGTGTGCGTGTGTGTGCGTGTGTGTGTGTGTTTTTAGCTATACCCCCCCAACAACATGCTGCCCTTATATATGCAGTGCAACATGCAATTAGGAGATCATTCTATATACATGGTGATACATGCCCTGAAGAATGCCCACCCACACAGATTATCAATCATTTGCCAACTTCCTTCTTTTCCAGTATCCACCAGGCAAAAGGGTTTAGCCAACAATCCCACTATGTCATCTATTCATCTCCTTCTTGAAAGAGCTGAGCAAGCTCCTGTCTCATCATTCATTTCCCCGTATTTAGGAGTTCATCCCACTACACCACAAAGCTGACCAGCTGCTAAACTGGTACCAGGGTGCAGAAGCATAAAGTCCTGATTTTGTGTTCAGTTTGTTTAGCTAGCAGCAGGGACACTGGAAGATTTGAATAACAAGGATGTAAGTAAGTGGCCAATAACAAGATGTCCATCTTAGGGAGGGGAAGTGGCTTGGCCTATTTTTATCGACAGCTGCAAGACAATGGTTAGTCATTTCTAGCAAAGATCCTAACAGGACGATGCCGTCAGTGATACACCACTTAACCAGGAATGCATGTTGGGAAATATGCATTCATTTCCTTGTGAGCAGCTGCAGCAGGGCCTGCAATGGCACTGTTTGGAAGTTAGGAGAGGAATTGTTTCAGCAGACTGACTGACTGACAGGCTTGTTCCCTGCCAGCCAACTCCCTAGTCTCTGCGATTGAATGAGCCAGATGGCTTGAACCCTGGTAATGGGTTGACCCGATTATGAACATGCTAGCAATTGTCTATGGTCAGGGAATGAATGGGTTGCAAGACTTTTGCTCTGTCCTGTGTGGAGCTTGATATAGGCTGCAGACTATTGTGCCTTTACAGTTGTTGGACTCCCATCCTTTAGTGGAGGAACCAATGGGTCAATTGACTTCAAGAAGTGGAGCCAATGGGTCAATCAAGTGGTTGGCAGGAAGAAAGAAAAAAGCTGGCCTACTGCTCATTCTGATTATTTGCTTACCTTTAGGTCATCTGGTACGACGTCTTCCTTTGTTGCTAATGCATGTCTCCAAATGCCTATTATGTTTTTGGGTTTTGCTTCCCAGACATATTGTTTTGCATTTTTCTTCCACTGAATTTGATAAGCTATATCATAAACCATTCTTCAAGTCCTATCCAGTCTTTTCTAAGCCTTTATTTATGTATTTATTTACTTTCTTTCTAACTTTTTTCATCCATGATTGTTGTAATACAAATTGATACTTTTCACTGCTGTATCAGAGCTAAAATAGAAATGGTTTGGAGATAAATGAGAAAAAAAGATAAAACAATATATCAGTGACTACCAAGAAAATATCACACAGCCCCAGGCTTTGTGGTACAAACCCAACCTCCACCCACACTTTAGACAGAGTTTGCAGTTCTTCATGTGTCTGCAGAGGTTTTCTCCACTATGTCTTTACTGAGTTATGGGCATTGTTAAAAATAATGTGAAAAAAAAAAAACATTGCCCATTTTAACTAAATATTTGTTATAATTTTCAACTACATAGAGTTTTATTATGAAATTTTTGTAATTTTTAAAAAAGGCTTACTACTGTGGGCTACTGCCATTGTGCAGCTTCATTTGTACATACCATTTTACAGTATTTCACAGATCCGACTGAAATAATTCAGTGTTAAAGTTTATGGGAGTAATTCAATAACACTTACATGGAACTAATCTCCGTATAAGCATAGTAGTGCGGCTCGAACACAGAGGTTGAAGGTGGAGCAATCCAGGAAGCAAGGCTGGGGTGTGCACAAGCCTCCAAGCATTATGCTGACATGGAAGTGATCATGAGATGTAAATAACCTCATTTGCTGGTGAAAAACATGCAAATTAGGTGATTTACCAATCCAGGAAGCAGACAGGCATCCATGTAGGAGCCATGTCTGCAGGAGAAATGCATGCAGTCAGTAACCATGTACCGGACTGCAAAAAAAATGGGGTCATGACATCTAAAAATAAAGCATGTATTAGGTGTATTAGGCATGCCAGTGTCCAAAACTATGGCCATTGGCATGTAAAACTGTTGCAAAATGTGCAAAATAAAAAGTTTTTTTTTTAGCATATATGAGATGTTTAAGTAGAGTGCAGTGGCATGCAAACATGCGATCTTGCAGAAAATAAAATTAAAATAGTGAAAAGGCAATATGAAAGATAAAATGAACTTTAGCATTATCCTGGCCAGCATGCAGACTCATAACAATGGCAGGTAACAGTGGTCGCTAAGGACATAGGCTCTGGTCTAGTGAAGTAACTAGGGTATACGCAATTAGGTGTATGTAAATGAGCTAAGTTTATTGAATAGCAAAATGGGCCACCGTGTCCACAGGTACCTAACCGTATAAGGGCTATAACATGATAGTGTAGGCAGAAGAGGCAACTGACATGAAAAGGGTGTGTGTCATGCTTTGCATAAGCACATTGGAGCTCAGTGGCTTTTGCTTGTGCTCAAATAAGCATAACTAAGTAAGGGGGTGTGTCTGAGGCTGCTTAACTGTGCTTAGCTGGTTGAAGAAAAGCTAAGTGTGCTCGTTTACAGGTGAGGGTCAGATCTACTTAGACATGTTTACACTCGAGCAGCGGGTTTGCATGTACTGCTGTGGGGCTTAAAAGTACAGTAAATAGATAAAAAATAAAAAAATAAATGGAAACACCTTTACAAAAGGCAAGCAACTATAAATGACTAATAATCCCTCTGGCACTCAGACTGGCCCATTCAAACCCCTCAGTAATGCAGCTGGCAGGTGGAATGTATCACAGTTAGCCTGCAGCACACCAGTATAAAGTATGCAAACACCCTCATATCCACATCAGAGCACCACCCAGTGAAGAGGGTAGAGTCTACATCAACTGCAAGGGGTATCACTCCATAAAAACTGCCAGATCATGTGCAATTCCCAGGGCATTATCATCAATTTTTGTGTTGGCAGCCCTGGTAATTATCACAACTCCCACATCTGGCATGCATTTGCCAGGGGTGACATCCCATACGGCCATCTAGTGGGGGATGCTGGCTATGCACTGGAACTGTGGATGATGACACCCATCAGAAATGCACACCCACCCACTGAAGAAAGCCATAATGAGGCACACACACAAACTAGGAACATCATAGAGTGTGTGTTTGGGCTGTTCAAGTCACGGTTCCGTTGCCTTGACATAGCTGGTGGTGCCCTGCCATACTCTTCAGTCACATGTTCATAGTATCTGCCATGCTACACAATATGATCCTGTGGAAACAGCTGCAGCAGGAACATAACATGGAAGGGGGACACAGCCCCCCACCATTGCCAAGGTCCCCACAGGCACAGGGGGATTCAGAGGATGAGCCCCCTGAGCCTGTCCCTGTAGGCAGATGTAGGAATGCCCATTATGCCCTGGCCTTGGCAAAGAGGCAAAGCATAGCACATACACTGACACCCTATGGACCCAGGGAGTGACACCTCTCTCTGACTCTCACACACAATAAAATGGATGCCACACACATCACACTACCTATACCTTACCATGTATAGGCTGTGTACTGTGTGCATCTGACAGAGTCAGCCCAGAAGCACTGTCTTCACAACTTCCACAGGCACAAGGTAAGTCACTCTTCTTAACAACAAATGAATGGAGTAGTACGTTGTGGTATCATATCTTTGGTATCACTGCATGTATGCAAGGGGGAATCGGGTGGCCTACCGGGATAGCAGCAGACAGCTGACAGCTATGTTGGACAACAGGAAATGTTCACCAAATACTGGCTTCCCCAGAATATGCAGCAGTCCCCTAGGTGACAAAACTCACTGCAGTATATGTGGGGGACTAACAAACTGCGGGGTCATAGGTCACATGGATGGACATCAATGTTGGAGTCCCATGCACACCTCTCAGCCTCTCCCAGCAAGTCAGCTGTACAAAGCCATAAAGAAATGTGTGTCAACGGCCCACAAATAGTGATAATAGTTACAAACTTACACAATGATATTATGGTAGGTCTTGCAGCTGCATTAAGTCTCTAAAGGGTAAGAAGTCTGCATCTCAAATGTCTGTCATTACTTTCTAACTTTCGGTCTTTAGTGATATGCCATTATTCTCCAAGACAAGCACAATACTATGCTAAATGGAACCAAATTGTAAAGCAAACATCTAGACAGCCTGTGCAAATGTGTACAGTTGAGAGGTATGCCCCCCTCCCCCAACACACCTGTGTTCCCATAGAAATGCAGTAACATTTATGTTTGTAGGGTAATAGTAGCAGAGCACACATTCCCAGGGCTGTCCCAATCAACTTGATAACTTGTTGCATATCCACAATATGCAGGGGTCAATGAGCTATGTATATGTGTGGTTAATACTGTCAGGAAGTAGGCAGCACTTACTCTTGGCTGTTGTGGCTTAGTAGTCTAAGTACATTACTGTAGTTGACAGAGTCCATGTTTCAAGTCTTTCTGTGCCAAATATTTTGCATGTAAGCTACACCTGAGGTAGGAGTTGTACACACTGTCCAGAAGTCAATACCCGTTACTGCAGGAAAGCTGGATAATACAGGGACAGGGGGCCACACATATGGACAGTACACAGCTCAGAGTAACCTACACAGTGCCTAGTATGACAGCAGGTTCTTGAAAGTCAGTGTACTGCCAGGTTATAAATGACTGCCACCTTACCATGTCAGTACTGACAATAAGTCAGTGAGCATCATCCATACCCCTGTAATGACAAGGTGTCACAGAAGGACCACAAGTATGCCTCGTATATCTGTTCTGCTTGTCATAACATCACATTTGCCTGCCAAACTATTTGCAAAACAATAAAGGTAGATGTGAAAACATCAATGGCAGACAGTGGAGAAACAGACGTCATACCCATAAGAAAAAGCAAGCTAATACCAAACCGGTCTCCCACCTATCAATGTTTGGCAGAGCAATATTAACACCCTGTCCCCATGTGTGGGCCTGTGTCTGACTGTCATATATGGGCCTGTCCAAATGTCAGTCTGTGATGGTTTGACAGCTAAGGCCAGCATGTAGCCTTATAATAACATTGCAACACAAACCATCTAAGGACCACAGCAGATGTAGGGGTGCAATGACAGACAGCCTGCTAAACAGGTGCACGCAGAGGTGTGAAGTCCATAACCCTGTGTGTGATGTTACAACTTCTACCACACTCACACCAGAAATACAAATATTTAACAGCAGCAACTGTTGACAAAGCCTGTGACTGGACTACAGAAGGACAAAGGGACACATATAAAGGGAAGGTGAACCACTGGCCAGACAAATGGAGAATGTGCACACATGAACAAATTGTGCAGTAACATAGGTTCCATGCAGTGTATGGAGTCAGTAAACATCACCCAAAACTACACAACACACACCCACATATGTGGAGGTTCTCAACAAAAACAAACCCAAACAAAGGACACCTCAGAGGCAAAAACACACGAGAACTCCACAAACCCCCACACCACAGACCATGCATAGTCCACACACCAGTGTATCGCAACCACTAAAGCCTTACAATAAACCCAACATATTACTCATAGGACACTCCATTGTGAGACACACAGATGTGCCTCTCCCCAGGCTGGATAAGGAGAAAATCACAGTTAGTGATTTGTCAGGTGCCAGAATCCGCCATATCACACGTGCACTCAAGTCTATCTACAACAGGTACTGTTATGATTCTGCCCTAGTCCATGTCAGTGTGAAAGACTTCAGATGCACCCCCCTGGGACTTTAAGAAGACAGACATGAGTGAGCTTGCTGAATATGTGTGCCATGCAGGTATGTCTCTAGGCTTAAGCAACATTCTACCATCACCCAGAATGATGCCTCAATACAAACAGAAAATTATTGACATTAACAATTGGCTTACTTTCTGGTGTCATCCCTGGGGGATAAAATGCCTGACAGCCTGGGAACATATAATCAACAGACTACACTGCTTTGCTAATGATGGCCTGCATCTGTCTCACTTGGCCTTCAAGATTCTGGCAAAGGCACTTGCCTCTCCCATAGTGCCATTTTTAGAGAAAGTTATGAGGTCGATACCACCAACATAACAGTATCAACAAAACACAAATTAAAGGTCATGCCACTAAATGCTAGGAGTCTAAACATTAAACTGCATTAATTGCAAGCATTCATAACCCTGGAAGATGCTGACATGTCTGCAGTCACAGAAACCTGGGTCAATGCTCCGGTGAGCAACCCATCCTTACCTGGTCACTCATCCTATCACAGAGCCAGACCTCAAATGTGGCCAGCAAAGCCAAAGGAGGTGGAGTATAAATACATATTAAACAGACACACACATCCAGGCTGGTCAAACAGTCTGACACATACACAAGACACTCCAGGTGCAGTTAATCATTGACAAGACCCCTATTCAAATTATATGTAGCTACAGGCCCACATGTTTGACTCAGGATGCCCACTCCACCTATATGGACCTCTACAAATCTATCAAGATTCAACAATTTACTCTGATCCTGGCTGACTTGAATTACCCAACCATAAATTGGAAAAACTACTCATGTCAGAACAGAAATGCACAGAGATTCCCCATTTTATCAATGCAAATGCCTTGGGACAGCTACTTGATACCCCCACAATATGTGGTACATATCTTGGACTTGGTAGTAACCAACATGATTAACCACTGCAGCGCCCCTACAGTATCATCCTCCCTAGAAAGATTAGACAAAAAAGCAGTCACTTTCGATATCAACATCTCCCCTGACACCCTCTAACTATGGTAAAAAAAAAAATTCTCCTAAGCTGAGTACAACCACCTAAGGGATGGTATAAACAGCTGCACAGCCCCTCCTCCACTGTAGGAACAGGCACCAATGTCCAAATGTACACCGAAGTACTATATGAGCATATATATAGATGCATGGAATCAGGAATACTTGACAGGACAACATCATCCTCCCCAAAGAAGAGTAAACCTGTCTGGTGCACATCTGCAATAAAGAAACTATATAACAAAAGGAAAAAAATTGCTGTCCAGGACCAAGAAGGAGCAGGTTCCCAATTGGAAACAATCTCTCCTTAGCCTGAACAAGCAAATAAGAGCACTAGTGAAATCCTCTAAAGGCAACTTTGAGTCCAAATTGCCCACATCTACTAGAAACAGTCATAAGACCTTCTTCACATATGTCCGCAGTCTCAAAGGAAGCTCCCAGATCTGTTCAGAACTGGTGGTCAAGGACACCACATACACAAATGCTGTAGATATAGGCAATCTACTAGCTGACAGATTCAGCAAAAACTTCTCCCCTCTGTCCCCCCATTAGTAAATCAGGACATCTGCAGTACCTGCCCCCCATCCTTTATCTCTATGGAAGAGATCATCACTGCCCTCTCAAAGGCAAAAAAGACCGCCTCCATGGGACCCGACAACATCCCAGGCTGCATCCTACATGAACCCAGGCATGAACTTGCACCATCATTGGGCACCCTAGTCAACCAAAGCCTGAGTACCAGCTTTGTCACAGCCAAGTGGAGGACAGCCACTGTTATCCCTTTACACAAAGGTGGAGTATCCACTGATCCAGGAAATTATAGACACAACAGCCTAACTAGCCTGAGCTGCAAGGCCATGCAACCGATTATCATGGACCTCATTAACAGGGACATTGGCAAACTCTAAATACTCAACCACACACAATTTGGCCTTGTCAAGGGGAGGCATGTCTGTTAAATCTGCTACACTTCTTTGAGACAGCCACCAAAGCCATGGATGAGGGAAAGACGGTGCACACCACCCACCTTGACTTGGCTAAAGCCTTCGACAGTGTTCCCCACTTGGCTATAGTAGATAAACTCTGTCAACTAGGCATCAATCCATATGTTACCAGATGGGTAGCAAACTGGCTCACTGATAGAACCCACCTAATCATAATAGGAGTAGCTAACTAAAGCAGTAGACCTATAATGAGTGCTGTATGCCAGGGATCAGTCTTGAGGTCTCGGTTATACAGGATATACTTCTCTGAGGTGCAGGCCAAAACTAGTGGCCTATGGCTGACCATGTTTGTAGATAACTGCAAGCTGGGCACAGCCATCAATTCCTCAAGTGATGTGGATGTCCACTAAGAGGGTTTCACACAAATGACTGGTGCCAGAAACATGGCTTCAAGCTGAATGCCAGAAAATGCATCATCATCCCCTGTGAGGAGAGTGATATCTCCATATATTATCACATTAACAATAATGTCCTATGTACACAATCACTAGTGAGGGATTTGGCCACCCTGGTTGATAGCAGCCTGACTTCTGACCACCATGTTGCTACCGTTGTATGGAAAGCTTTCTTCATGGCCCAACTCATAAGTAAGGGTATCTCATCCAGGGACAAAGAGGTCATAAGATCTATGTATTCTACCTTTATAAGGGCAATTATTGAGTACAATTCCCCCCTTCAGTATGTACCTCACAAAGCACATGCAGCAGCTGGAGAGATCACAAAGGTTCCTCACCTGGAGAATCCAGGGCCTCAACACCTACCCTACACAGATAGGCTAAAAGCACTGTCCCTATACTCAGTTTCATACAGACTCCTCAGAGTTGACCACTGTCTGGCATACAAAGCAATTCAGACCCTGCCTTGATGAGACTGCTGCATATCTGGAAGTCAAGCTCCACTCGAGTAACCTGTAGGCGCAGCATCAACCTGGTCTGTGATATCAATAGGACTTGGCATGACAGATATGTGTCCCACAGACTCCCCCATCTGTGGAATATACTCCATGTCCACGTTAAGTAGAATACCTCGATAACCCTTTTGAAGTGCACTGTGGATAACTGTATGGGAAACAGAAAATACATTCCTGGGATGCTGACATGTCTAATCATGGGCTACACTCTTGTTTGCTAGGGTTATAAGGGCCTCAGGGCCAATAGCCTAGTAATCGCCTATGAACCTATAAACAAATTTCTGTCAGTGGTTCACCACATTACTCTATACTGCTCTGCCACTGACATACCAGGAAATCACAGTGCTATGTAGAATATACCAAACATATTATGAAAACCTCTGCTCAGTCCAATGTACTCTGTACCCACACCAGGATATAACTTCAGTTAATAAGGATATACACAACCAGGAGATCCCAAGGCAGTATATCACTAAGGTGCTAGACTGTTTACACAGCTTCATCAACCAATCAGCTGTACCATACTTCTCAACTGCCCAGATTTTTGGCTCATATTTTTGATCTGTTCCTCATAAAATTTGTATTTTTCCAGTAAATCACTAGGATGATCTGAGGATTTATGTCAGTAAATAATGACATACATTTCAGTTTCTTTCAGAACACATATCCTTCAGAAAATGTATGCTAAAACAAACGCTGTTACTCTAGCAACTTTCTAAGTTTATAAGAGCAATATTTAAAATATGTCCCTATGTTTGGCCCATTCTTCCCCCATTTTAACAGGCTTTTTCCAGATTTCTTGCACTAAGAGGTTGAGAGGTATGTCTGTAGCATGCAAAACCGTGGAATGGAGTATAGCCATCTCTGGAATGGACTCCCACTCTTACTCTAGAAGGTCATACTGGGCATGCTCCTACACTTAAGAGAATTTCAGCCCATGTCTAAACCCACATCAGATTATACATTGTGCATATATGTCTTTGCATACAGACAGCTATGTACAGCTTAACCGTCTCTCCCAGCCCCCATCACACAGGATTACCCTCAGCTATCTGTAGGTGACCCATATGTGATATATCTGCATCTGATGAGTGTGATACACACACACACACATATATATATATATATATATATATATATATATATATATATATGGGCAACATATACAAATATAACAATCATACACAGGCAGAGACAGGGGGAGAAAGAGAGACAGACAGTGACAGAGAGAGAGAGGGAGACACCGACAAAGAGAGAGCCATAGAGAGAGAGAGAGAGACACCCTGAAAGGCATAGAGTGATGTCCTGCTGCAGACAATTGCACACCAGTTGTAACCAGTGACCTTTCCTACCCAGTACACTTCCCATTGCCCTACTTCACAACAAGGCCTGCTGATGTCATTCACCTTAGAAGTACCTTTGGACACTTGTCAGCCGTATAAGCTCCATGGCATGTGCGATAACTGCTTAGCACTATAGTACAAATAACTAGATAGGTAGGGATTCTAATCCCAGCATTGGCAATAGTGTGTGTTTGTAGGTTAAAGTGTTTTGAGGCCTTTCCCACCCAGTACGCTTCCCATTGCCCTACTTTACAAGGTCTGCTGATGTCATTCACCTTAGAAGTACCTTTGGATACTCTTCAACCCTATAAGCTATGTGGCACATGTGATTACTATGTAGCATTATAGTACGAATAACTATATATGTTGGGGTTCTAATCTCAGCACTGGTGATTTTGTGTGTGTGTGTGTGTGTGTGTGTGTGTGTGTGTGTGTGTGTGTGTGTGTGTGTGTGTGTGTGTGTGTGTGTGAGAGAAATATATCCCCTGTGTGTGTGTTTGTTGGCTATACCATTGAGGCCTGTTCCACTCAGTACACTTCCCATTGCCCTACTTTACAAGGCCTACTGATGTCATTCACCTTAGAAGTACCTTTGGACACTCTTCAGCCCTATAGGCTCCATGGCACACGTGTTAACTATGTAGCATTATAGCGCATACACATGTAACTATATAGGAAGGGGTACTAATCCCAATACTGGCAACTGTGATACTGTGGGTGTTGGGTATACTGTTTTGAGGCCTGTTCCACCCTAGTGCCCCCCCCCATTGCATTACTTTACAGGGCCTGTTCATGTCATTAACCTTAGATCCACTGCTGGACACTTTCTAAGTATATAACTCCTTGGCACATGCCATAAGTGGGCAGCACTATAGTACATACAAGTAGGTAGGTAGGGGCTTGAATCTCAATACAGCCAACTCTACTACTGTATATGTTTGTGTGTGAAGCATATCCTATGTGGCTTTTGTGTGTGTTGGTTATACCATTTTAACTCATTCACTTCAATGGAACTCAGGAAGTTTGCACTGTAATTTCCAATGGACGGAGCCTAATCCTTTTGACAGAATCAAATTATGTCCTCACATTTCAAACAAATGTGCATATCTCTGGTATCATAGGGGTAATGAAAGAAGTATAAATGGTAAACTCTTCAGCACAAACTAATTTTATAATAGTAGTATTTTTTTAGTTTCTAGGTCTTAAACCGAATTTTATAAGTCACAATAAACAGAGTAACTATTACATTTGTAATATTTTGTAAACAACTTACTATATCTTAACAACCACTCAAGTTGCACACATACTGTCAACAGCATTTTATTCATCTAGCTGAGAGCTTTCATATGAGGCTAAGGAGTTCTGTCTGTGATACTTGGTTGTTGAGATAGAAAAATGTGAAAATTATATCTGTATAAATAAATATCATAAAAATAGCAGTTAATTTCTATTTACCTGCAGTAGACAGAGGTCAAATATTAATGCAGTTCAGTTTGCCATTGTGTAAGCTTTAAGATGAAATATTTTAAAACCTTGAACATAGCATAGTTTTAGAATTATTGATGCAAATATGAACAAGTAATATTTGATACCTAGAGACATCAGCAGATGCATCTGGAGGTGTCACTTGGATGTAATGAGTTAAGGTGTGTTGACCCCCACTCCATGACATTACTTTAAAGAGCCTGTTCATGTGATCCACCTTACATGCACCATGTTAAACTCTACAGGCCATACCAGTCATCTGTACAGATGTGTGTAGAATATCCAGATGTTTGCAACATATATGTGGTCCGTGTCTCCTAACAATGGGGTTTTATGAGAAACCATTGCCAAATACATGACAGCTGCCATAGTTACAGTCATGTCAGCTTCAGATGTCATACCCATCTGAAATGTCATGCTGATGCAAAGTCTGTTACCCCATCACTTGTCCAGGTTTGTAAGAGTAATATGTGAGAATAGTCACTATTATGGGTGGTTTAACCCACCATCCATAAAGGCATTCCCAAGATTAATTAATGTAAGAGGTTATGAGTTACATCCCTGGCATATAATGTCCATAGCACATGCAATATGTATGTAGCACTATAGAATGTACAAGTAGATAGGTAGGGGTTCTAATCTTACAATTGCCAACTGTGTGAGTATATGTGTTTCTGTATGCATATCCCCTGTGGCTGTCTTCCCTGTGTGTATGTGATGGTTATACCATTTTGTGTGCCTGTTCCACCCTGTTAACTCACCCATTGCCAACCTAGTCATGGCCCCTACAAATGTCATCCATCTTACAAGCACAGTTACACATTTTCTAACACAAAGGCACTGTGGCACATGGAATAGCCATGTCAGTCTGTAGTGTACATAACTAGATAGGTAGGTCATCTAATCGGAACTCTGTGTGCATGTGTATTACAATGCATGTCCCCATGCAGCAGTGTGTGTGTGTTTCAGATGAGTCTACCATGTTAAGGGCCTGTGAACCCACCACTGGCAATCCTAACAGCCCCTGCAATGTCAACCACTTGAACAGCAGTGGCAGACACTGCATCAGTATGGTAGCTCTGTGGTGCTTGTGTTATGTATATAGCAGCATCATTTGTACAACTAGGCAGGTAGAGGTTCTACTATCAGCAAGGGCAGGTCATGAGTGTGTGTGTGTGTGGTGTGTGTGTGTGTGTGTGTGTGTGTGTGTGTGTGTGTGTGTGTGTGTGTGTGTGTGTGTGTGTGTGTGTGTGTGTGTATGTATATCCCCTTACAGCTGCCTAACTGTGTTACGGCCACCAGCATAACTCTGAACCCCCCAGAAAGACATCTGGTAAAGACATATGGAAAAGTGGGGCAAATGCATAACATTGAACACAACCATCACATATCACTGTGACACACATGGTAAGTAGATACCAAAACAGGTTGTGCATTTGAATGCAGTTTCCAAAGGGTATGTGTTGTTACATGACAATATCCATAATTAATCTGTAATGTTAGTCTGTCATGATTTCCCAACAGTTTGCCAGAAAACCACAATGTTACGACAGACAGAAAGAAAATATGTGTCAAACATCAGGACAATCTGCAGGGATATGCAGAGGTCCTAGGTATGGCCACCATCTGTACCACCCTGCAGGTTACAGCCCATGATTAGCAAGGTGTGACCTGTGACAACAACTGAAACAATAAAGAGGTCCCAAGAGTGTAGGACAACAAGCATTTCATACAGTTGTCTACTGATTGCATGGAGCAGTTATTGTACATCAGAAGCACCTTAATGTTATGACAAATAGTGTAAGTTAAGGTAATGTCACACAAATAAGGTGTCATAGTAGCAAACCAAAGGAAGTCCTGTGTGTTGCCCTTGCTGTGGGTACGGTATGTCCTGCCAGCTGTCACATTACTACAAGACATGTCCCACAGTCCACATTTGATAAGGTGGCAACCACAATCCATGTTGCCTATGTGTGTGCAATATGTAGACATGTGAAGGCCCTGTGATTACCTTCTGCCCCCAATAACCAAACATGTATATAGGCATGAATGCTAACTGCCACCACACACATATGAAGGTACAGCCTAAGGCTGTGTCAGCTGTACATATTGTGCAGTCTGTCATTCAGCCACAAACTGCTGTTAATACACTCCAATGGGCCATATAGTGGGTATGGAATGGTATCAAGGTCTGAGCCTCAAACCAAATGCAAACAAGAGTGTCAGCATGCCATACGGCAAGGACATGTCCCCAGTATTTCCCAGATCAGCACCAACCCCATAAACACACAGACTGCGATGACAGACCTGGGTACTCAGGATGACAACAATGTTGCATGCAGGCAACAAGTAGTGGCAGTAGTCAGGAATTCCTTCATAGGATCATAGGAGGTTACTAGGCTAATGGCCCTGTAGCCCTTACAAGCCTAGCCAAGAGTTTATCCCCCAAAAGAAACCTCAGTCAGCACCTGTCTCCCCTGTCACTGAGGAACACAGGTGGAACCCTTGGGACAAATTTGTGGTTTCCCATCCACTCATCAAGGTTGTGCTTGAAAAGGGTCAGTGAGGTGCTCTGTTTGACATGTATGGAAAGTCTATTCCAGAGACAGGGCAGCCTCTGGGAGTCAAATCTTTCCCTCCAGCAGGTAAGGTTAATGTCACATATTAGGTTAAGGACTTTTGAGTGGGTAGTGCATGAGGAGTTAGACTTACAGATATGGAGCATCTCTAGCAGGGCAGGGTCTGAGATGGTCTTGTAGGCTAAACACAGATCACCCCTGAGCAATCTGTACAATACAGTGATAGTGATTTGAGTCTGTCCACATAGGACATGTGTTGGAGGCCATGGATTCTCTTTGTGAGGTACTTCAGTGCCCTTTCCAGTTGGTCCAGATGTTTGGAGAGGTACATCCCAAACAGGGTGTTATACTTAATTATTGGTTTAACGAGGGAGGAGTACAGAGAGGTAATATCCTCCTTTTTTCTAGGTGCAATCTCTTTACTTATGAGATGAACCAAGTAAAAGGCTTTTCTGACCACTGTCACTACATGATGGTCGAATGTGAGGTTATTATCAACCTGAGTGCCCAGGTTTCTCACCACAGGTTGTGTGCTTAGGGGGTTGCCATTGTGGTAATCAGTGGGGGTCGTGTTTTTGCCGAATGGTATGATGATACATTTTTTGGCATTTAGCTTGAGGCCATGACTTTGGCACCAGTCATTAGTTGCTGTGAGACTCTCTTGCAGTATGTTAACATTGTTTGGGTAGTGAATGACAGCACCCAACTTACAGTTGTCAGCAAACTTGGTCAGCCACAGGCCTTTCCTCTTTGCCTGTACCTCTGAGAAATAAATGGCAAACAGTAGGGGTCCCAGAACAGATCTCTGGAGAACTTCACTAGTGACAGGTCTGCTATTGGAGGTGGGGGTGCCAATTTTGACTTTCAGGGTCCTGTTGGTGAGCCAGTTGGCCACCCACCTGATGAGATAGGGATTTATGCCAAATTGGGTTAGCTTTTTGATGATGCCCATGTAGGGGATTGTGTCAAAGGCCTTGGCCAAGTCAAGGTAAGCTGTATGTACTGACTTTCCCTCATCCAGGGTCTTTTTGACAGTCACAAAGAAGTTGACTGGGTTCAGCAGGCAAGATCTGCCCTTCACAAATCTGAACTGGGTGGGCTCAAGTTCTTGGAGATTGCCTATGTCCTTGATTATGAGATCCATAATAATATGCTCCATGGCTTTACAGATCATACTTGTCAAGCTAATGGGGCAATAGATTCCAGGGTCAGTAGTGGCACCACCTTTGTGCAAGGGGATGACAGTGGTGGTTCTCCACTCTGATGGAATGAAGCCAATACTTAGGCTGTGGTTGAATAGGCTGCTTAATGGCAAAGCGAGTTCTTGCTGGAGATGGTGCAGAATACATCCCGGGATACTATATGGTCCCATGGAAGCTGTGTATTTTGCCTTGGATAGGGCCTGTAACACTTAATCTATGGAGATGTGAGGTGTGGGGCAGGGATGTTGAAAGGGCCTTTTGAGGGGGAGTGAGGTTTGCACTGAACCTATCTGCTAGCAGGTTGACTAACTCAACGGGATCAATGTATGTAATACTGTTAAGGACTAATTTGGAACAAACCTGGGCTTTGTCACAGAGGTTCCTGACATAACTGAAGAAGAATCTATGTAGTTTACCACATAGGTAAAGGGACCTTATCCAGACAAAAGGTGGACATTACCTCTGAATAGTCCTCAGTCAGTACAACAATACATTAGCAGCATAGCTAGTCTGCTATGCATCTATGCAGACATCTGCAGAAACTGTAAAGGCTATGTTAACACCCACAAAGGTAAGCCATGGCCCTCTACACCTGTTTCATGCAGACAGCCTGTAATCAGTACTGCCCTATTGGTTACCTGTCAGGTTGTCCACAGGTGCCTGTGCCATGCCAAAATGGCAATGTTGTGCTCAGTCCTTCAACAGCTGCCTCATGTACAAGAGTATAACTCTATGTGCATTACTGGCACAAGAGGCCTAACTTGCATATGAGATAGCAGAAACACATGCTGGAGAGTCAGGTTTGGCTACCAGATGCTATTCGGTGTCAGGACTGCACTCCTCAAACATATCAAACACAATACCATGCATACCCTCATCAACTGCATCAAGATTGAGTGGATGGAAAAAAAATACATCTATCCCTGGGGTTCAACCTGTGTCCAGAAATGTCAGGGGCAACAGGTGCTGACTGATGATTCTGTTGGGGATAAAGTAATGGCTAGGCTTGTGAGGGACCCAGGGCCAGTACTCTAGTAACCTCCCCTGTATCTATAAACCTGTGGTCTTACAGAACACCCAGGTGACATGTATGAAGGCTAGCTGGCTGTGTCAAGGGATATGTATGCAAGGTTACACTTTCTGCCCCCATTGTCCCTCACACACTGTTGCATGCATATGCATCTATGTAAACATGTACATATACAGCCACACCTTGGTGATGAAAAGGTCACTGTGTTTCCACTCATCCATACTCAGCTCCAGTAATGTTAGCAGCTCCCCAGGCTGTACACACACAGACACCTAGAACAGAAACAGAATAAGGTATGTCAGACAACAGTCAGTCAGCAGTAGTAACAGCAATAATGCATCATGGCAGAGAGGTACCTACACTTCGATGTGTACCCATGATAATTGCCAGCAGACAGCTCCTTACAAAGCATAACATTACTACACTACACACTGACATTATCTGTACTATATTCACCCAGTGCATCAGACATATATTAACATGTCCCTGCATCGATGGTATGGATAACAGGGATGTGGCACAGGTATCATCACATGCCCAGGGTGTGGTGTGGGGTTGCCAAAGGCCTAGGCTGGGCCATAGAGTTGACATCATGTGTGTCTGGAGGGGTGGTGTTCACCTTGGTGATGGAGAGGATCTGTGTGTGTCTGGTGGTGACCTGCATGTAATAGTGATGTGTCAGTGTGTGTATGCACACAGTCAAGCCATGTGCTAGCCATACATAGGGGTATGTTGGACAGCCATGCACCATACATGGCAGGATGTACAGGTCACCGTCTCTGGCCATGGACACAGGAACTGGTTCTGCCAGGAGTGTCACTGGCACCACCAGGCCCAAGGCCAGATGCGATACTATTCCCTGATGGTGACTGCTGTCTGCTGGATCCGTGCCCCTCATGGGACCAGCCAGGACCACGTGCCCATGGCCTGCTATGTTGTGGTGTGGACAGCACCCTCCCTTCAGTAGTGCTGGTGGTACTGCCACTATGGGAGTGTGAATGTGCACGGCCACATGGGCTCTCAGCTGATGCTGTTGCTGACCTATGTCCATGTGTCTGACTCCCTACTCCCACCACAAGCTCAAGCACAGACATTGCACTGTTGAGCACTGACAATGTCTCACCCTACCGTCTATCCACAGCATCAGCAAAATGCTGTGGAGGTCATCACACATTGCAGGAATTGTTGCATCCATGACCCTGAGCATCCATCTGGTGTACCATTCACAACGTGCCTGTACCTCCATGATGGACTGAAACATGCATCGGGTGACACCTGCTGTGACACCTCTGACAGGGGCTGGATGGGCAGCACTCCTCCTTTGAGCACTCCTGTCAATCTGCCTATGTGGGACCTTGCCAGATCTCTGGCTATGGCTACTGTCAACAGTCACAGATGCAATAGTCACCACACTAGCCTGTGCGATGCCACCACCCTCAGACTGTCCAATATCTGTGGCTGCTGTGGACTGGGTATGTGTGGGCATACTGACTGTGTGCGGGGACATTATGGCTGGAAGTGGGATGTCAACCAATGGTACAGATTCAGCCCCCAGCAACCCCACCTGCCTCACTATGACCACCATCATCATCAGAGTCCAATGAGACACTGACATCAGGTTGTGAGGGGGAGAGACCCCAAACTCCATGTTCACCTGTGAGGGGAAGACAACAAATGTAAATTACTACCTGCAGTATAATGTTTGCTAATCCACACACACACATACACACACACACACACACACACACACACACACACACACACACACACACACACACACACACACACACACACACACACACACACACACACACACACACACACACACACGGTGGCATAAAGGAATTATACAGACCACACTTTCTGAATGATGACATGCATAACACACAGTCAGACCATAACAGACACACTGTGCACAGGCCCTCAACAACATGCAGTGCAGCTACTTCCAGTTAATGTTGCTACTACTTTACACCTGTGAGATACGTGAAGAGTGGGAATATGTGATGAACCTTCGCCTAACACAAAGTGCATCTGTGTACACAATACTAATGTACTCTTGTATAGTACAGTGGCTACGCCTATACAAATGTATGTGCCAATATGGTACAGCACCTGCGAATAGGCTCCTGTGATGACCAGTGTGATGCACCTCAGTTAACCCCACCACAAGTGAACATGCACATATTGCAATATGGCTAAGTGTAACAGTTGTGTGCAAGAAAAATGGGCTGCCCTTAATGTGCCTATGGTATTGGTGAGCCACAACAAGACAGTTCCACACTCACCAGCTTCAGGTAGCTGTTGCCCAGCCACACCAGAGGGACCTATGTAGTTGTGGGGGAGAGGTATTTTCAGTACACACACATGTGGCATTGGTACAGGATAATATGTGCATTTCTGAACATGTACACTACAAGCTGTGATACTACACAATTTGCTGACATTTGCATAGATGTGCACTTGTGTCCATTACAAAACTCCACCCACAAATGTAGTTTGACCTGACATATGCATCCAGATATGCAAAGACAGCCACTATAAATGCTACAGTATTGAAGTGATGTCCACTGGGTCCTTACCTGGACACTCCCCGGCTGTTGACTCTATGCCACCCACCTCCACAACATATGTTGCGATTGCTTCCTGGGATGGGGTGGTTGCACCAAGAGTTCCATGGCTGTGAGTGGTGCTTGCATAGCAGGCCCTCCACTTGTGCCAGCATGGTCACTGACCACAGCTGCAGCCCCTTGCAGTGCATTGTGTATGAGGTCTGTGGCATGGTGTCTGACCTGTTTGTAGGTCCAGTCACGGTGGCCCACATTGTTGACAGTCACTACCAGTTCAACCCACAGGGCAGTGTGCTCCTGCAGGTTTTGCAACAGTATCCTATGATGGAGTCTGAGGGCATCAATGATTGCCACAGTTTCAGCTTCTGAGAAGGACGGTGCCATCTGCGGTACATCCCACCTGAAAGACATGAACAGGGGAGCACATCACAGTACCACATACATTAGCAAACATTATGTACAGACCCTGCACATCCTCTTTTGCTAGCACTATCCACCACTAACACTCACATCATACCCCTGCCATCTATCAGCACAGTATGTGTGTGGGTATTGTCAACATGCGTTGCCCTCCTGATCCTGATGTTTCATGTTCCCCCCATTGACGACCATTAATGTGCATAATCATCCATTCATCAGGCACATCAGACAGTACATGCAGCATATGGGGATATCACAGAGGTTTCCCAGCAGGGAATACCAGGCCATCAAACATCTATCATACACCTATAGGCTATAAGGCCAACTTTCTACCAGGTGTTATACATACCCCACATGAGTGATGTCACTGTGGCATGCAAGACAATCACAGACTCCACATTTCTGGGACTGCTGCATGAGTGCAAGCCATGCTCCACTGTGTTAACACACACACACACACACACACACACACACACACACACACACACACACACACACACACACACACACAACCTGGTGAGTGACCTGGACTGGCCTTGTAGACAGCTCACATATGTGTCGCACACAAACACCCTGTGGTGGAATGGGCAACCTATCCACATCAGGCAGGGTAGCTACCTAAACCTTTGCAGGTGTAACCTAGTCAACTGGATGGTTAACAGCACATACACCCTTGGGATACTACCTATATCCCTGTTGGACAGGGACATCAGCTGCTGCCTTGCATATGCATGGGCTAACATGTGGCCTAGGCATACGTCTGCTCAGGGCCCATAGCGTAGTAATCTGACATGGTACTAGGACTACCAGAGATGGCCTGATTGCTGTGACAGACTGTGTTGTTATGTATCCACACACATCACTGCCATTGACTGTTGGGTGTCCCCTATGGGCAACTTTACAGTACCATGTCATCCAGTCTAAATCCTACAAATAGGTGAGTGCTACTATAGGCGCATGTGGATATTCCAAGAATATCTGAAGTATGCAATAACAGAGAGCAGTGCATATGCGGTGTAGGGTAACCTTCTCATAGGTGTCTGACATCTTCAGTACCCAGATGCTTGCAGAATGGGTACATGTGCCTGATAGATGTAGACCCTCCTGCCAGACAAATGTGTATTTCTGCACACCAGTTGAACAATACATGATAGTTATCCACAGAGTTTGGGGAATGTGTCTGTGACATGCCAGTCCCCTGGGGACACACTAATGGCATATGGATACCTGTTACTGTATCCATTCCCTTACATTGTATACTCAGTATGTATGCACTGCTGCTGAGCCAGAGTCAGCATCTCCCCACTTCTACTACCCATAACCTGCTGTCCTGCTGTAGGGGCCCACCAGGTATGCTAGCCATAGGTGTCAGGCAATCAGATACAGGTGTGTAGTACACAGTGACCTATCCAGAGTACATCAGACATGGTCAGAGAGACCGGGACAATCTGTGAAATAATTCTGTATGACATTGGCGGACAGGAAAGGGCTCAATGACAGTACATGATGTGATTTGCCAGCTGTATCCACCACTATGTACTGTCAGTGTTACGCCCCTGCACTGGCCCAGTAATCAAGGAGCCTCAATCCTCACTAATAGCACCAGTGGGGGATGTATACAATGGGAGGATGACAAGTAGACACACAGTAAGGTACATTTACCCTTCAGAGCACACAGAGTTCAAAGTCAGTCTGGGCCTGGTTTTACCCTGTCTCTCCAGGTCCCGATTAAGACTCCCCACTGGCACAGCTATATAGTTAACATCTCAGCAGAATGGTCAAGCCAAAACCTCTATCACCCTCTCTGTCCAACCAGGGCTTTGTGCCCCTGCTCAAGTAACTGACACACATACACTTCTGGGAAAGGCTGGCATAGGTTTACTAGCTATGGCTCCTTCTACCCAGACTAAAAGGTAGTTATGACTGCCACAATCCATCTCTTTATCAGCTACTGTAATGCCCTTACCAAAGAGTGATGAATCTTACTGAGTGATGTGCCTGTTATGCAAATGGTTAGTGTGACGAAGAGCAAGACCATTGCAGTGGGCTATACAGTGTCACCAAATTGATATGCAAGTACTCTATCACCTTACTTATCTCCAAACAGACCAGCCACCATTTCAAGATTTAACTATATTTAATAATAACTAATAAAGGTTGAAAAGAACAAATTTGCTTGATAACTTTGACAATGTGTAGGTTGAAAAGTACATCACAGAAGTGATGGACTCAGTTGCACTATACGAACGTAGACTCTGTAAAATTAAGAAAAAAAAGTTAACCAGAGATCACACTGATTTTCGAACAGCTAATGTGTTTACTTGGCCACGCACAGCTGCATATAATTCAATCATTGTCAATCACAATCAAGAGCTTATTTCTGTTACCAAGGAGAAGGAACCAGACACGCCCATTGACTCTAATAATCATAGCAATGGACCAATCCCATTGTAGCAGTGACATCTGCTAGAGAATTAGATGCTGTAGGGAGACTTTTCAGATGACAGCTCAAGTGGATCACCCAAGTGATTATGGAAGTACAGCGAAATATGGCAAGGAAGTTTGTGTCAATGTAATAGAACACAATCAGTCTATTTCTCCTTTTTTCTCAGCAGAAATTAGTGTTCCCACTCCCAGTAAAGGGTTCTACAACACAAGAACTGAGATCCCGCTATCGCAGCAGAGCATGTATGAAAATGAAACCCAAAGGGGAAGCCCTAAGTATACCAATGATCAAGAAGTTCTGGGACAAGAAACAGAGAAATCGATATGGAACTTTCCTCACATATTCTATCTGCCACTGAGACTTCAGTTTTAATGAAGGGATTGTCATTTATCCCAACACAGAGACAAGACTTTGCTGAGGTAATTTTAGATTTTAAAATGTTTATCAGGAACATACATTTAAAACTGAACTTCAAAAGTGATGTAGCTTGCAATGACACTTGTAATTTTAAGAAACCAAGCACGTTTATACCTAATTCAAATTCATTGGTCACTGCATTTGAAAAGTTATGTTTGGATGATTTTTATAACATTTATGTCTCCAATGGTAGAAATAAAAAATGTGGAAGGAAATATAATTTAAATAAACTTGAGTACAAAGCTCTGAGAGACTTGCAGGACAACAGCAAGTTAATTATTAGATCAGCTGGTAAGGGAGGCCCTATAGTGCTACTTGACTATATAGATATAGTAATGATATGGTGACTATGTTGTCTGATACTCATTTGTATGCCATGATATCACAAAAACATGTTGATTCTATGATTACTACAGTGAGCAATGTTATTTGAACCGTATTAAAAGAAGGTTTGATTGATAAATGTTTGTTTAAATACTTAATGGCCCATGATGCTTTGGTACCTGTCATTCAGAGCCTGCCCAAATTACACAAAGATCCAGTTCACCCCAACTACGTCCTATCATAGCGGGACAAAACTGTTGTACAGAGCCTGCATCCATCTATATAGAAATATAGCTTAGACCTGCTTTGAATGCTTCTATGCACATTTTAAGAGATACCCAACATTTTTTAGGTCATTTATTCATATTCATGGAAATGCATACAACAAGTAACAATTTGTATTTGGTGACACTAGATGTCATATCTCTTTTTACAGTCATTCCCAATAGTGAAGGACTTATTTGTGTAAAGCAGTTTTTGGTAAGATACATTGATTTACTGATAGGAAAATCGAATTGATCAGTGTTTTATTGGATTGTGTGTTGAACAACAATATTTTTGTGTTTGGTGACTGCGTTTACTGGCAAAAACATGGCATAGCTATGGGCACATCATGTGCCAATAGCTACGACAATGTTGTCTTGGTGATATGGGAACATCAATATTTTGATGGACCCTTTAGTCGACAAGTAGTATTTTATTGTCGATTTGTGGACAATGTTTTTCTTTTATGGGAAGGGTCTGCAAGTACTTTTCATGAGTTTATTGATTATATCAATAACATCACCTCGTTCTTAAGGGTCTCTTCAAAACATTCCGTTGACTCTGTAAAGTTTCTGGATGTAAAGGTACTGTTAGATTCAGAAGGTAGTATTTCAAAAGAGTTATACAGAAAGTCATGACATTGCAACCATCTTTTATTTAGGGAAAGCATGCGCCCATCACATATTTTTAAAAGTGTGGTTAGAAGCCAAGTTTATAGAGCTTCCAGATTGAGTGTGCATAACACTAAATTCACACAGCAGACCCGTAGTATAATGAAAGCATTCACTGCCAGGGGTTATGCACAGGATGATGTTGCTGAGAGTGCTGAGTTAGTGTCCAGTTTGAGAACTAGTAAAACTAGGCCATATTTTGATAAAAAAATATAGCAGTGATATGGACTCAATGTCCAAGAAGAATGATAATAAATTAAAAGTGTGCCTATATTAGTCCAGTGGTATAAGACAATATAGGGACATTACTGAAAAACACTGGAACATTTTAACAACAGACAATGACATCAAAGAGATAGTAGACAATAACCATAGTTTGTTTATAAGAACATGAAATCTTTGAGAAGACGTCTGTGCTATCCAGAAATCCACTAGTAGTGTAGTAAAAAAATCGTAGTCCATCTTCATAAAAAGGTGTCAGATCTGTTTACCACAGGCAGCAGCTTGCCTTTTGTAGGTACTGCTCGTGAACAAGTGATAGCTTATACACCAATCTATTGCTCCCATTTGCTAATTGTATCCAGAACAGCTGTGTTGTCTTTCTATTAGCCAATGGCATGGCAACACAGTGCTATAATTAAGGCCTTCATGTGGGTCTTGGCCCTTTTCCTGGCCTGTGAGGAGGACATTATCAACGTGTGGGCACTACAGCTTCACAGAGGGCAGGTGGAAATTCTGTCCACTATTTGGATGGCTGTGTTATATCCACAGTTTGCATGCTATGTCTGGCCATTGTTAGCAGACTTTCAGATTGTGTAGCAGTGTACTGTGTAAATGTGTGTTGGGGTGAGTGAGGAGACAGACAGTTGTGAGTGTCACACATCCTTTTCTATCTGACTGTGCATGTTGCTACAGTTGATGCTGGTCTATCAGCTGGGTATATTTGTAGAGAGAGACTGTGACACATGTCCCTTAAAACCTCAGCACCCCTCACCCCAAACCTTTATGTTTGGCTGTTGTGTGGATGCCTTGCTCTAGGTGTTTGTGAGCAAGTTCAGGTCTGTAGCAGTTAGCTGGACAATACTGGTGCATATGTAGTAGACCACAGCTGCTGTATTCCGGCCAGGAGTCAGACTAGGGATTGTGAAGACATTGGGGGAGAGCAAGCTGTTACTGTCAGTGAGGTTGCGGTGTCAGCTGTTGTGTCCAGGCATAGCCTGGTTGAGGGTACCCACAACAGTCCGGGTGAGGCATGTGCCTGAGGTACATATGTTACATAATAGTGCCATCCAGAGAGTGGTAGTCAACATTTACTACACATATTCATAATTATGAGATGTGTCCCACCCTGCAGGCCTTTAAAGTGCTACTGTGGGTGGCAGTGACTGCGGTAGGAGCAACCAATTTTGCAGGACACTGCAGGGTTAAATTATTCCTATGTTGTATTGACATGTCTGTAGTTATTGTGCCACAGACTGGGCTGTGTGCCAGGACTGTGGTTGTCTAGATTTGACAGATGCTAGAAATGTTACAAATAGAGCTACCAAGCCATTAATCTAGCATGTGTATGTGTAAGACACATGTGCATGCATGCGCTGTGTAACACAGGATTTGCATGGACATGTGTGGTCTGATGGGCATGACATTAGCACAGAGCTGTCAGTTATGGTTTTGTAAACCCAGTCTGCACTGCCTTGCCAGTATGTGAGCACACGGGGTAAGTTTTATAACAATCTTGCCATAAATAGAGGCACTACTATGGATATTCAGCAACAGTGTGTGCAGTTGTCAACTCTTCCTGATATTGTAGGCCTCCCATACATCCAGCAGCATTTATTTGTCTGTATACTGGTTCTGTGTCTGCATCAGAGGCCCAAGTACAGTGTGATTTGGGCCATATATATGAGTACTGTGTGACTGGCAATTAGAATATGTTTGTAAAAACTGTTGTTAGATTCCAGAAGTCAGTTGGTGTACTGGTATGTTCCTCTTACTGTAGTTCAGAGGGTTCTAGGTTCAAGCATTGACTGTAATGACTTGTTCCCCCTAATGTTATATCCCTGTAGTGCCTGATATCTTTACAAAAGCATCAGTAATTCTCTAGAGCTGTTTGGTGTAGCGATGTGTTGCTGTGACTCTAGTTCAGAAGGTCCTGGATTCAATAATCTGTTTGTTTGTCTTTTTTTCCTGTTACATGACTGTAATGCATGATGTCTTTACAAAAGCATTGCTTGCTATCTAGAGCTGGTTTGGCTTAGTGGTGGATTTCTCTGTTTCTAGTGTCTAAAGTCATGGGTTTGAGAATTAGCTGTAATATTTTTTCCTTCATGGTCAATGACTCTAATGTATGATATATTTGAAAAAGCATTGCAAATTCACTCAGGTGATTTGGCGTAGTGGTACATTGCTCTGATGCTAATGCACAGGGTTCTAGGTATGAGAGTTGGCAGTGATGAAATTTTTTCTCTAATGTTAAATGTCCATAATGCATGATATATTAACAAAAACATTAGCAATTCTTACAGCTCATTTGGCGCAGTGGTAATTTGCTATGACTCTAGTGTACAGGGTCTTGGGTTCAAGACCCGGCAGGGCTGGTTGTTTTGTTGCTGGGCAGAATAGTGGCTGAATGAGCTAGAGTGATTAAAGCAGTTTTAAGTGTGTTTGAGCAGTTTTGCGTGACGCTAAGCAGTGCTAAGAGACACTTAGGTTCCCTTAGCTTCGCTTAGTGGCACTTACTCCCACTTAAACCCACGCTAATTCCAAAAAAAGAAAAGAAAAGAAAAAAGGGGGGATAGGAAATTGCTGAAATGGGGGCAAGCAGGGAGAAAAACATTATGAAAGGCAGCTAGGGATTTGCAGGACAGGTGTAGGAAAGGAACATAGCTCTCCATTTCTTGTGCAGCAACAGCTGTGACTGATGTGGACAATTTAAAATTTATAGCCTCACACCCCACAGGGAGGAGTGTGGGCGACATACATCTGTTGAGTAATTCAAGGGTAAATTGATTGATGTCGATATACATGGGGGCAAAATGGAGAGCTATGCATGGAACATGATTTTTTGGGGGGGACAGATGCCCCCTTTGTTTTTTTAAGGTGAGAGTGGGATGTTGGGAAAAGGTTGTAGGTAAGTTTGGGGAGGAAATTTGGGTAAGAGATGTTGCTTTTGCAGACAAGACAGACAAGACAGCAGACAGGGATGGTGTATGACACATGAGGGGGGTAAACACCTTAGATGGGGAGTGTGGCTGGGAATTGGAGGGCCATGTGCCCCCAGATGGAAACAGTGGGACTGAGGTCCACATGCAAGGGCAGTTGCTACTGCCTCTTCATGGCTCTGAAGGTGGCTGTGCTGGGGGCTGGATGATGGGACCAGCCTGTCCCTTCAGGTGCATCAGTCTGCCCTCGATTTGGCACAGGCAGTCATCCAAATCATGCTGGATGACCCTGTACACCATACATCAGAACTGGCGGCAGGTGACAGGGTCCTCATCCTTGCTCATGCCAAAGGGGGGGATGAGCCCCATCCCCTGAGGCAGTTCCATCCGAAGGTGGTGCAGGACCAATGGAGGAGGCAGCCCGAGGTTGGGTCCCAGATGTGCTGGGGGCTGGTGCTGTGGCCAGGTGAGGTGGGACAGGCAGATCTGCTGGGATTTGCCTTCCCAAACATGCTATGGTTTTTGAGGTTTGACAAAAGGTTTTTATTAGTCATGAACAAAGCATTTCAACATTAATTATAACAGCATGCATTGGTGTTCAAATTAACCCAGAACAATAGAATTGAAAAAAACTGCATGGCAAACATGGAATAACAGTCAGTATTGTAAGAGCATGCCAGTTACATTTATGGCAACAGGCCACCAACAATGGAATTTGAACAAGGTATGTTAGCATGCAACTGTTTTACTATATGAACGATAATAGAACACAAGTCCCAACAACAGGACTGCTCAATACTGTACAGGTCTGCCATCACTTTACATCTACATGAGGCCTATAGCTACTGAAGCACATATGGACCTGTTAATTTGTTGACCAGGAATGCTATGGGGCAAGCTGTGACAACTCTAGGTACATGAGTAGAGGCAACTCGTACATGTCATGGTTACATATATGACTAACAATGTGTACCCTGCACTGATGTTGTGTGCCTGTGCTAATAGCATACTTCTACTGCATTTTTATCTGTGTGCAAGGTTATTGGCAACAGTGACCACTAGCCATGACAGAGTGACACTTGAGACACATGTATCGGGAAGAATGCATAGAGTATATAGTTATCCTGCTGTCATTTGTGGGCATGGGGCTGGGCACTGGAACATTTGTACACAGTTTATTACTATACCCTTCGTACAGCTAATACAAACATTTCTTTACCTGTCAGCCCTGTGGAGAAAACATCTGTTAACACTACCTGAATGTTTCTACAAATAGTCAGGGTTACATGTGTGCAACTCTAAACAGATCTTACTACCAGTCCCTGGATTCAAACCATGGTCTGTGTGGGCAAAACTAAACAACATACCTATTTCTTATCACAACTGGGCCACTGCTGTCTTTTGCTTCACTGATATGTGCCTTAAACTAATTCTGACCTCATAATATATGTGGAGTGTCACAGAGGACTGTAGTGATAGTTGAACATACATGACTAAGATTCATGCATGATAGATAGTGTACTGTGTCTTAATCCTTTGAATGCAGGTGTACACATTTAACCGCTAGTGGATGTGATTATGTGTGATCTGTACAGACCCCAATAGGCTGCTGGGTTGCATAACTGACCCATACATATTTGCACATCATTATATATTCACAGTCTTCACCTATTGCAGTCTCATACCTGGCTGCATCAGCACACCTACAATCAGAAATGCATGTAGCTAAAATGCAAAGGTTAACACAAGATAATGCTGCAGGGAACACACTATAATACATTACACATTACAATTCAAGGTTCAGATCTTAGTGCGGAACGTATATGACTTTTAATTGTATCTTGTTTTACAGCTCCACAGCTACAGTTTTCCATAACAGCTGCCTAGCAGACACACCACACTGGATTCATGTTCTCATAGCCATATTTACTGTGTAGCACCTGTATACTTGTATTTCTTCAACAACAGACCAGATTAAACACAACAGTTTTTTTTTGGAATAAGCTTTATTGTGGGTAACACGACACAGTGGTTTATTACATTCTAACTTCTACATTCAGTTGTACTGCATATCCTGTAGATGAAAACTGTATGTCAGTTATTACTTTCACATTAGTAAGCACAGTATAGCTTATTAACAGATTCATTTATACACAGTATTACTACAGTATTGGCTTCCTTTCATCAATAGTAGCTTGTTTGCTGCCTTCATCTGTATTACACAGTACCTGTCATTAGTTACTTATATGAATGTTGGTCTAACAACACATTTATTCAGTACACTCAGAACACAGTATTCCTGATATCAGTAAACAATTACACTTTCTTATTTATTGGAATATAAATATATATATATATATATATATATATATATATATATATATATATATATATTGCAAGATATATCTGTACTCACCACACTGTTGTCGCAGCTTCCCCAGTCATCCTTCATGGGCCTCCACATTACGAGCCCTGTCCTCTGCAGCTTTTGGTAGAAAACACACTATTATGCATATGTGTCTATAAGATATTCATACTATAATTTGATAAATCACCAATTGCTATACTTACAAATTTTGTGGCATTCCCATCCTGAGCATTTTGGATCCACTGGTTCAAGAGACCTCCATTTTGGGTCATCATAATGATGACGGACCTGCTCACCAGTGCGGTGGATGACAGTGGCATTGGTGAGCTCAAATGCCAGATGGTTCCAGGCCTCAGACTTGTATTCTGAGCCCTGGTAATGGTCCTGCAGCAGTCTGATGTCATGGTTCTTTACAAGGAGGCCAGCCATGACCCTGGACTCCAACATGCTCCAGCACTGCGCCAGAAAGCATGCTCCTTCAACAACACCTTGCCATAACTCCAACAGGGATCAAACTCTAACAGGTTCTGCCTGTATTCCTGTCTGGGTGGTTTAAATAAAGCCATATTCTCACCTTTTGCCATCATTGGACCATTTTGAAAACTCAGAGCGTAAACCCACTAAGCTGAGTTGAGCAGTGCTTAAAGTAGCAAATGCTGAGGAGTGCTTAGCAGTGCAAAAATCTGTTTAGCTGAGCTGAGTACTGCTTAGAATGGGACTTCTTAGCAATGCTCAACCCAGCTAAGCAGAGCTAAGCATTGCTAAGTATTGCTCAGACAGGTCCCATTTAAGCATTGCTTAGCTTGGCTTAGCACTGCTTACCAAAACTGAGCTAAGGGCAAAGTTCTTCATTCTAAAAAAAAATAGGAATTGGCTATTAATTACTCATCACTGATACATTATTATTAAGTGTTTATACTTTACTTTACATGACCTCCCCTGTGTGCTTTCATTAAGTTACTTTGGGGTGTGACTGTACTGTATAGGACACCTGTGTTTAAATGGGGATTTTTACCCCATATCTCCACTGACACTGGGATTTTAGACCAGCTACACTAACCTGGTTAACAAATATTAATTACTACATCATTAAATAAAATAAAAAAGAATATAAAAATGCTTTCCCATGTAAAAGCTGAATGGCCTGTCTTGGTATTTGAACCATGCACCTATGGCACGTGAAGCTGTGACTCTAACCACACAGTTAACACAGCTGTGAAATGTTGAGTTACACATTTCTATAAAGCTCTTCATTATGTTTAAGCACTGCTGAACAAAGCGCCATACCACACAAATCCGTTCAGCTACACTTAAACATTACATAAAAAAAAAAAAAAAAAACCTCATTAATTTTAACTGAAACGTCACACTTCAGTTATGAAATAAGTGTCCCAGGATGCTTTCTTTATTATGTTACTGTCGTACAGCACCTTCACAATCCAGGGGGTCTGTTACGGATACTATAACACACCCCCTACATGACATTACTTCATTTTCAAACTGCAGTTAGAAAATAATGACAGGTATTTGATTTTAGGGTGACATACTCTTCAGGAAATCCATGCTAACACAAAACCTGTCATTCTATCAACTTTCTAAGTTTGTAAGAGCAATATTTAAAACTGTCTCTATTTTCCACCTTTTGTCCCACTTTTACTAATGACTTTGTCCAGACTTCTTACTCTAAGAGGTTGGAAGGTATGTGTCCAAGGACACGTTTTTATTGTACAGTGACGTGCACACTATCACAATGCAGGGGCTGTGTTGCAGTACCTGTCACACACCCCCTTCCCATTCATCATTTCCGTGTCCGTGGACACTGTTTTCTATTGTAAAGTGCCATATGATACTTTGACAGTGCAGAGAGGGTGTTGCAGATCTGTGAGCCCCCTGCACTGATTCAGTATCTGTGTACACGGCTCTGTCTCAGTAGTGCAACTTCATTAATATACAAGGCACACTGCTGAGAGGGAGATGTGGACATGGACACCATTTACTCTGTGTAGGAATAACACTATTCCTACATGGAATTTATTAAATCCAGGGGTATATGCTGTTGGTCCATAGATATTTTGAATTTTTTTGCTAAAAAGGTTCAATCTTTGTCAGAGTTATGGGGATTTATTGAAAATAATGTTAAAAAAGTATGTTGCCCATTTTAATCAGCTATGTGTTCTACATGACTGGAATTTTTTATTTATGATGACTTTTATCATGACATTTTTAAGAAAAATTATTTTAGAAACTCTTATGTTTTATTGTGGTTCACCATTATGCAGTTTTGTATGCAAATGTTGTTTCACAGTCTTTTTCAGAAATCCTACTTTGGATTTGAGTTGCACTACCTCAATAGGTGATGGTGGTCTATAAATGTTACATTCAAAATCTTATCTCAAAATGTTAAGTTTTAGCAAAATTATAGGGGTTTATGTAAACCAGTATTAAAAGAACAAAAAAACACTCTTTTTTCACGAAACAGTTACAAACAAAAATAAAAATAAAAGAACAACTACTGCACCACGAACACATAATTACAGTTTTATTAGACCAAACATTAAGCACATTCACCAATAACATATAAAGTTTTCTTCAGAATAAAATCACACTACAGAAATGTATCTTAAATAACATTAGACCAATTGATTGATGACTGAATTGCTACTATCTCACCCTAATTAAACCAAACCACATAAAATTCAAGTCAGCAAATTACCCAGCAATCATAAAACAAGCTCATGTAAGAATACATTTTATATACATACACACATATATATATATATATATATATATATATATATATATATATATATATATATATATATATATACATACATACACACATATAACATTTCCAAAAAAACAGTTGATAGATAAATACATTAATCAATTTATTAAAATCTTCCAGCTCAAATTTTTAATGCTCCGACAATCGAACAAACATAATTCAAGCCTGGTTTGTTAGTGGCATCTAATCTTAACTACCACATTGTTTCCTTATGTTGTAAACTTTCATAGTCACCCTTCTCTCATTAACTAAAACTTCATCAATAACAAAAAATAAAACTCTCTTAAATTAGTACAATCAGTAGAATGTCTGAATAAACCAATAATTGTTCTTTTATTTCTAATATCATTAATATGTTCCCTTATCTGATCTTTTAGCCTTCTTAAAGTTTTAACTACATAAAAAGCTTGACATGAAGTACATGTAGCAAGGTGAATCACCATGTTTGTATTACAATTTCACTTCCCAGGACAAGCAATAGTGTTGTGATGTTATGAGGTAGTGCCATCTGTGCCAGGGAAAGAAGGACAGTACATGTGTATATATGCCAGCATAGCTAGCTGGAGTTTTGTAAAGAATTTTATGTTATTTGACTATCACACTGAATTGTACATATGTTTCAGGTAAAAATATATTTGTAAAGTTGCTTGTGTTAAAATTGCATCATCAACAGGTCCTGCTGGACAGAAATAATGTATGCATGTATGTTAGGTTGTATTTTTGTAACTGATCAAATGTATATGTTTATCAGAAAAGACCAGAGGTGATGTCATCCTCTAACCACCATCTGTTTTTTGAAACCCTTGCAGCAATACTTTAGAATCTGACAGGAAAGATTTTTGACAGGATATATATCTCACACATCCACACAGACAAAGAATTACATCATCTGTCTTTTGCCATAGTAAGACACTCAGCACACATCAGCTTGCCTTGATTTAGTAAGTAGTCAGGGAACAGTAAATTTTAGTTAGTCATAGGCATTTAGTGAGAATAGTTTAGTTTGGTTTTCTGCATTTGTAAAAAACTATCCAACTGTATTATTTTTTATATCTCTGTGGTTGAAACTCTGTTGTTTATTGTATTCAGTATTCTCCTGTTTTCTGTTTTATTATTTATCATTAAATATTTTAATACCTTTCATTGTGGCTAGTCCTTTAGAGACTACTTGTAACATATTGATAGTACTTATGCTTGTTTTAGTGACACAGGACACCTCTGAAAGCCTTGCTGCTTTGGCCACATCCTACAATTTGTATTAGTATTAATTTTACAAAGTATAATTGGGTACCCTTTTTAAGAGCCATAGGGTAGCTGGCTGGTGCCAGCATGATTACCTCAGAGTCTAGGCATTAAGGGGCATGACTAGCAAATCTGTGCCAGCTTTTCCCAGGTGTGTATGGGTGTGTGAAACTCAAATATCTAAGTGTATGTGTCAGCTACTGGGAACAGGGACACAAAGCTCCAAAGTGGTCAGTGTGGAGTTTTGTGTTGGTTTGGAGTGTGTTTCCTGTGTGCTCTTAAGGGAAATTGTGCTTGGTGTAGGGAGCTGCATCTGAAAATAGTATTTGAATCCATCTTTGCTATTAGTGACTGTCCCTCGCCAGAATCAGTGGTGAGGACTGTGTTTCCTTGATTGCTGGCCCAGAATAGGGTCCCATCACATACTGGAGGCAAGTGGGTGGGATATTACTTGAATTTCAGTAGCCAGTGAGCAGTTGGCACTGAAGGATTGTGTACTCTCAGCAGCCACAATGTAAACACAGAGTTTCATTTTCACAACAGTTGTATTTATTTTTGTTAATTTAGTTTAGTCAAGGAAAGCAGGCAGGGATGTCAGCAGAGGAGTACAGCAAGCTGACAAAAAAACAGTTGGCCAAGGTGTGTGAAGCCAACCAGTTTGCCAAGATGTGTGAAGCCAAATGACTGTTGCATGCCAACCTCATTAAACAGGAAATTATTTATGCCTTGGTCACAGCTGCAGCACAGACCAGCAATCCAGAAGTCAGCCAGTCTGGTAATGGGGATGTGCAGTCTTTAGAAACAGGGTGGTTCACCTCTTCCTCAGAGGACTTAAAAATCCATCTGGAGTTAAAGGGAATTGAACTGGAGGCCAATCATTTGGAAGTAGACTAAGTGGAAAGACTGCAACATTTGGTGGACAAAGAGAAAGAGAAACTGTGACATTTGAAGTTCAAAGAGAATAAGACTGTGACATTTGAAAGCCAAAGAAAATGAGAAACAATGCCAACATGAGAGGGAGATGCTGACTCTTTGGCAGGGTCATGCAGGTAAAGGGAAAGGGAATAATTGAAACCCAGAAGCAATAAAGGTCAGTACATTTCTTCCACAGTTCACAGAGGGTAATGAGTTTGACAGTTTTACTCATGTATTTGAAAAGGTATGTAAACAGTATAATGTTGACTAAGGGCTCTGGGTATGGTTCCTGACCCCCTTACTCCATGGTAAAGCTGTAACTGCTGTTTCTAAATTGTCTGATGCTAATTGTTTAAACTATGATAAAGCAAAACAATGCTTACTAGACTGTTGTAAGTTAACACCTGAAGCTTACAGAAAAAAGGTTAGTGAGCACTGATGCAAGGCAGATGAAAGTGTATGTGATTATATTGCTGAGTAATGCACTTATTTTCATAGGTGAGTGAGTGGGTGTCAGGTCACCGCTTTTAAAGGGCTGTCAGACCTTTTGGTGAAGGAACAAGCCCTTAGCACTTTGCCTGAGGACATGAGAATACTGTGAGTGTAACTCTGGAGATAAGCTGGGGAGAAAAGGGGATCTCTACTTAGCATCAGTTCACAAGAAGGGAAGAAGGAGATACCCAGAGCTGCAGATGGTTATAGGGGAACCCATGATGTGCAGCCTAAACCACCCCAGAGTACACCAGTAACAGGGGAAGTCACTAGCTCAAGTACATGGCCAGGACCAAGGGTTAAATGTTTTAAATGTAAGCAAAGGGTCCATGTAGCATACAAATGTCCACTGAGGCAAGGTGGGAACAAAAGGTGAAGGAGACAGACACTGGGAATAACAGTATGCTAGTGGTAAGTTGTCTGGAGACAATAGGGCTACCAAATTATCACCCACGTTTGTATCCTATCACAGTGGATGGAATACAGGCCACTGCTAAGAGCGACACAGCCTCTGACATAACCATTGTGAAGCCTGCAGTGGGTAAAGAAGAGTATAGTACTTGCTTGAGCAGTGTACACCAGTCAGAGCTTTAGGAGGAACCCCCATTTCAAATATCTTTGGTAATGGTTCACCTTGACTAGGAAGGTGGAAAGGGAAGCAAGCAGGTAGGTGTGTTTTAGGATATCCCTGCAGATGTCTTGATAGTGAATGATTTTGATAATGCAGTACCTCGTGTCCATGCAGTTACATGCAGTCAGGTTTGGAGACAGGCATGTGAGTCAGGTAACCTGGGGTAGACCCAGATGGATCCCACACTGAAGCTGGGGCTGGTGAGGTGGCTATGTCAGGTAAGGAGCTACCCTATAGCAGTGAGCCTGAAAGTGAGCCAGAGATGTTGGTGGGTACTGATGTGCCTGTGGACATAGTGACTGCAAGGGCAGAAGTGAGAGGTAGTACCCAGGCTGACAGTGAGACACAGCTGTCAGGTAAGACTAGGCTTACAGTGGAAAGTGAGCTGGGAAGGGTCACAAAGGTAGAATTGAGACAGGCTCAGCTTTTGGACCCTACATTAAGAGGCTTGAAGGAAATGGCTAAGGATGCACCTGATTCTCAAGGAAAAGGGGAGATTGTATACGGAACAAAGGGTTACTGTATAGTGAGTGGCCTCCTAAGAGAGGTGGTACAGTAGTTGGTAGTGCCCAGAGCCTGCCATCTGGCACTTCTAGCCATAGTCCATGACATTCCTTTTACAGGTCATATGGGCATAAAGTGTACCAAGAGACATATTATGCAGAACTTTTATTGGCGTGGGATTGTAAGGGATGTAACAGGGTTCTGCAGGACCTATGAACAGTGCCAAAAGTAGGCAAAGCAGGAAAAAGGTTAGGGCTCTTTTGATGCCTCTGCCTGTGACCGAGAAGCCATTTCATTGGGTAGCTATGGATATTATGGGGCCTCTGAGTACCCCAAGTTCCAAAGGGAAGACATATATCTTAGTGGTAGTACAGTATGCGACTAGATAGTCTGAGGCAATGATCTGTCCTCTATTGAGGCAGAGAAGGTGGCAAATGCTTTGTTAGAAATTTTCAGCAAGATAGGTTTCCTGAGAGAAATAATGACTGACAGAGGTGCCAGTTTCATATCAGATCTGCTGGCTTGTCTGTGGAAATGCTGTGAGACAAAGCACCTAAAGGCCACCCCTACCACCCCCAGACTAATGGTCTTGTGGAGAGGTTAAACTCTACACTAAAGACCATGATACAGGCATCTGCAGACAGATTTAAGAGACAGTGGGACAAATATTTGTCCCATCTACTGTTTGCATATAGAGAGGTATCCCAGGAATCCACATATGTTTCACCCTTTGAGTTGCTGTATGGACATAGGGTTAGGGGGGCTTTAGATTTGATCCATAATGAGTGGTAGAGTGAATGTAAATCCCACAAGGAGTCTGTTGTGACATATGTCCTAATTTCAGTACAATGATTAGGGAGCTCAAGGGGTTGGCTTAGGAGAACCTGGCAGGAGCCCAAAAGCAGAAAAATGTCTGGTATGG